>NC_037681.1:101746086-101780840 GCF_003255815.1 Theropithecus gelada
GTTTTTTTTTTTATTTTTTTTTTTTTTTTTTTTTTTTTTTTTTTTTTTTTGTGTGTGTGTGTGTGTGTGTGTGTGTGTGTGTGTGTGTGTGTGGAATCTATAGTTTTTTCCCAGTATAAGATCATATTATCTGCAATTAAGGATAATTAGACTTTTTCCTTTCTAATTTGGATGTCCTTTATTTCCTTCTATTGTCTGATTGCTTTATCTAAGACTTCCAATACTATGCTGAATAACAGTGGTGAAAGTGGGCATCATTGTTACGTTTTAGATCTTAGGGAAAACCATTTCAGTTTTTCCCCATTCACTATGATACTAGCTGCAGGTCTGCCATATAGGGCTTTTATTATGTTGAGGTATGATCCTCTACACACAGTTTTTCAGGGTGTTTGTCATGAAGGGATGTTGAATTTTATCAAATAACCACCCAGTATCAATTGAAATGATCATATGATTTTTGTTTTTCATTTTGTTGATATGATGTATCACATTGATTTGCATATGTGGAACCACCTTTGCATCTCTAGGATAAATCTCACTAGGTCATGATGAATTATCTTTCTAATGTATTGTTGCATTAGTTTGTTTGTATTTTGTTGAAAAAATTTTGCTTCAATATCCATCAGTCATATTGGCCTGTAGTTTGTTTGTTTTTTTGATGTGTCATTGTCTGATTTTGGTGTCAGAGTAATATAATACTGTCCTTGCAGAATGAGTTTGGAAGTATTCCATCCTCCTCCATTTTTCAGAATACTTTGGGTAGAATTGTGTTAGTTCTTCTTTAAATGTTTGGTAGATTCCAGCAGTGTCCTGGCTTTTCTTTACTGGCAGACTTTTTATTGCTACAATCTCATTACGTGTTATTGTTCTGTTCAGATTTTGGATTTCTTCATTGTTCAATCTTGGTAGGTTGTATGTGTCTAGGAATTTATTCAATTCTTCATAATTTTTCCAATTTATTGGTATATAGTTGCTCACAGAAGCCACAAATGCTCCTTTGAATTTCTGTGGTATCGGTTGTAATGCCTCCTTCATCTCTGATTTTAGTTATTTGGATCCTCTCTCTTTTTTCCTTAGTTAGTCTGGCTAATGATGTGCCAATTTTGTTTATATTTTCGAAAACCAACTTTTTGTTTCACTGATCTTTTGCATTGTTTCCTTTGTTTCAATTTCGTTTATTTATTCTCTGATCTTTATTATTTCTTTTCTTCTACTAATTTTGGGTTTAGTTTGCTCTTGCTTTTCTAGTTCTTTAAGATGCCTTATTAGGTTGTTATTTTGAAGTTTTTCTTCTTTTTTGATGTAGGTGCTTATAGCTATAGACTTCCTTATCTCATATATATCTTAATTGTAACAGTGGTTGCATGATAATATGTACTTGTCAAAACTTGCGAAACTGCTCAATAAAAAGGGGGAATATTACTGTATATAAATTATACTTTAAAAATTATGGATGCCTATAGAAATGCTCTAAGGAAAAATACTTAGAGGTATTAGAACTTGAATTCAATCTTTAAATTGTGATATGATTTTCATAAAATCTTAATTGTTAAAAAATATGTACATCATGCCTGTAATCGCAGCACTTTGGGAGGCCAAGGCAGGTGGATCACTTGAGGTCAGGAATTCGAGGCCAGCCTGGCCAATATGGTGAAACCTCATTTCTACTAAAAATACAAAAATTAAAGACTTGGAATCAACCCAAATGTCCATCAGTGACAGATTGGATTAAGAAATGTGGCATATATACACCATGGAATACTATGCAGCCATAAAAAAGGATGAGTTTGTGTCCTTTGTAGGGACATGGATGCAGCTGGAATCCATCATTCTTAGCAAACTATCACAAGAACAGAAAACCAAACACCGCATGTTCTCACTCATAGGTGGGAACTGAACAATGAGATCACTTGGACTCGGGAAGGGGAACATCACACACCGGGGTCTATCATGGGGAGGGGGGCGGGGGGAGGGATTGCATTGGGAGTTATACCTGATGTAAATGACGAGTTGATGGGTGCAGCACACCAACAAGGCACAAGTATACATATGTAACAAACCTGCACGTTATGCACATGTACCCTACAACTTACAGTATAATAATAATAAATTAATTAAAAAAAAAAAAAAAAAAAGAAAAAAAAAAATACAAAAATTAGTTGGGTGTAGTGGCACATGCCTACAATTCCAGTACTTGGGAGGCTGAGGCAAGAAAATCACTTGAACCCGGGAGGCAGAGGTTGCAGTGAGCCAAGATCAAGCCACTGCACTCCAACCTTGGTGACAGAGCGAGACTCCATCTCAAAAAAAACAAAACAAACAAAAAAAAGGACAGATATTATAGAGGGGGCTAAGGGGTAATCTCACCATAATTAAATCCCTTTATTTGTATTTATCCCTGACTGTGTGAACCTAGCCACAGTCAAGAAACTATAATAAGGAATCATAACAATTCAAATAATTTATTTTACAAATTAAGAAAGTGAGACCTGAAGAAGGGAAGTAACTTTTTAAATATATACTATGAGTTGGGAGCTGGAGTTGCGATTCTACCTTGAAATTTCTAACACTGCAGTATCATTAATAGCTAAATTTAGAACCAAAGGCCTCCAAATCATGATAGGTTCAAATAGCCCTAGCACTTCTTTCTTGTCCTGTGTTTACCACCCACCACTTTAGAAATGCTACTTTTGCAATCCTAATGTTGAAGTGTCTAGGAAACCCTCATTGCAAGCAGCAATGCTTTTCATTTTTTATAGTAATGCTTCCAACACTCTTTCCTGTAATTCGCAATATAAATGCAAATTTTGATACTGTAAGTAGAAAGTAGAGATTTTTCCCTTATAAAGCATGAAACATTCTTGCATAGTAAATCTCAAGCTATCCTTTTAATCAGGCATAGAAAAAAATAGTTGGACATTTACATATGGAGACTTGAAAGGAGCCAGTAGACATCCTATGGCCATAAAAATGTCTTCTAAATAGTGGTCTAGACTCTGTACTCCTGAGAATGAGAGTTTTCTATGAATAAGAAATTTCCTTTCAGTGTTGCTGATTACTTTCTTACTAAAAGATAATGTTACATACTTTCTGTTGTCTTATCTACTTTTGCAGTCTCTCACAAGTCTATGTGTCCTAAGAATCCAAGCTGCTGGGCACGGTGGTACGCGCCTGTAATCCCAGCACTTTGGGAGGCCCAGGCGGGCGGATCACGAGGCCGGGAGATTGAGACCATCCTGGCTAACACGGTGAAACCGCGTCTCTACTAAAAATACAAAAAAATTAGCCAGGTGTGGTGGTGGGCGCCTGTAGTCCCAGCTACTCGGGAGGCTGAAGCAGGAGAATGGCGTGAACCCGGGAGGTGGATCCTGCCGTGAGCCGAGATCTCACCACTGCACTCCAGCCTGGGCGACAGAGCAAGACTCCATCAAAAAAAAAAAAAAAAAAAAAAGAATCAAAGTGTTCTCTGGTTTTCATTTTGGTCGTTGCTTTTTCTTTGTTTGCTTTGTTTTTGTTTTGTGTTGTTTTTGGAGATAGGGTCTTGCTTTGTCACCTAGGCTGGAGTGCAATGGCACAATCACAGCTCACTGCAACCTCAACCTCCTGGCCTCAAGTGATCCTCACGCCTTAGCTTCTTGAGTCGCTGGCACCACAGGTATGCACCACCACATGCAGCTTTGTTTTTGTTTTTGTTTTTGTTTCATTTTTATAGTTCATTTTGGTCTTTACTGTCAGCTTGTTGGCTCTGCCTAAGCCTGATTTACTCCTTTAAATCTGCAAGGCAGAATGACCTTAAAGCAGTTAACTTTGGTTCAAATTGTGACATAGGTATTGTGACCTTGGCTAAATGATTGAAATAGTGTAAAATGATATAATAATATTTCACAAAGCCACTTTGAGGGTTCACTTAAACAAGAATGCCATCAGCTGAAATAGAGTATGCTCTCCAGATGTTATTTCTCTCTGGTGCCTAGTCTTAGGTTTCTTTGCATATACATAGATTCATCTTTGTATTTCTAGTGCTGTGTTTCTGTGCTATCTGGGCTGAGCATCTTGTATCTATTTCTCTAGAGTGGTCTACACTTCTACCGCTCCACACTCCTCCAACCTGCTCTGTGTATGTCCTGGGGTCTGATAATGAGGGCTTCATTAAAGGATTCCTTCACCCTTTCACTCCATGTTGGGGTTGTCCAGCGGGAGGTACTGGTAGGAGACTGGAGGTTGGGTTGAATGTGAGTTCAGAGTATTTTTCCTCAGCTTCTCCCTTGACAGGCTAGAGTGAGTTGGCAATGTTTTTCTACCAAAAGTCACAACCCCTATCAGAGGCCCTTTTATGTACAGCTTCTATGTTTTAGTCCCATATTTTATTAACTGCCTACTCTCCTTGCTCTTCAGACTTAGAAGTGGCCATTCTGTTTGGGGTAGCTCCGGGAAACTGTACTTTCTTGTTGTGGCTGCCATTTTAAATGTTGTTGCCATACTGTTGTAAATAGCACCTTTTAAAACTCTCCTTTAAATACCTGTCCTTTTCTGATACAGATCTTGCCTGATGCACAGGCATCATGGGCTCCTGGTGGTATCATCTAAATATTCCAATTATCATTCACTCACACTGTCAGGACCAGGTTCAGAAACATGTCCAGGAACCTACAAAAGGAGATCACAGGAAACCAGGGAGGAGGCAGAGTGTGACTGACTGACTTTTTCACTTCTAATTAGGGATTAGCTCTCAATGGGGAAAATGACAGGAAAATAGATCAGAATAATTAGAAAGGCATGTCTATTTTATAAAAAAAATTAAATTTAAACTGATTTTTTTAAATGGAAAAGTTTTTAAGAAAGGTCAAAGAGAGATAACCTCACCTCAGCACATTTTAAAGATAAAAGAAAGGGAGATCTCACTTACAATGCAAGCCAAAGTGGTAGGAAATTAACATACTTATTTTAATACATCTACTCTGTCATGATTCTCATAATAGATTTATTAACAAAAACTTTCCGCCTGCTGGGAGGGAGGGTGATGATTGTCTATTTCAGGGAAAAAAGTCTCCTTAAGCAGAACTCTAAGAATAATATTTCTTAAAATAATATCTATAACATCACATGATATAACTTTCCAAAAGGAAATTCACCAGTAGACCAGGAAAATGTATTATACAAGGACTTCTTAATGGTAAGCCTTTGGTGATCACTGAAGAACTATTTCATTATTACCAGTGGAGAGTAAACAATAACTAAAAATTTTCCAGCTAGGTGTATTCGAAGAGATGATGTCAAATTAAGCACGTAATAGGATTAAAACAACTTTAAGTCACTTTCCATATTCTCAATCCCTTTCTGTGAGAGTATTCTATGTCATGTTATCTTTACTGAATGTCTCACCTTGTAGGTGAGATGGTGCTCACATACCAAGTTAAAGAGGGAGAAATTGAAACTTATAGATAAATAATTTATATCTACCTAATACTTAACCTGAAAATTATGTAGATACATTTATTTAGGAGAGCACCTCAATTTGCCTCTTTTCCTTGGCTAGTCCAGTGTAAATTTGGGGGAAAAAAAAACCAAAAAACAAAATTTTTGTCTTCTTTCAAGTAAGATCGTTTTATTGGTTAAAGCCTAATATGTGACAATGAGAGACTTAAAACAATTCACTGGCTTAAAAAATAGAGAAGTTGATTTCTTACTCATTTAAGTGCCCACGGTATGTGTCTCAAATCAGGAGATATCTCTATTCACTAAGTCAATTGGGGACCTTGATGGAAGCTCTGGTGTCTTCAATATATGGTTTGTTCAATAGTGTGGCTGTTTGTAAATACCACTTGAGCGCTTGGGCCAGAACTTACCCACAAAATCACTGCAAACTCAAAAAAAGCAGTCCAACCATATGGCCAGGAATAAACGTAGCATGAACTTTTGTGGACAGCTACCTTTTTAGTTATAATTGCCGATGAAATTTTAAGAGGTCCATGACCAGCCCTCTATGTCAATTTCCTGCCCAGAAGAAAATGAAGACTTTGTGGAGTAAGCATGGGATTATTGAGAATTGCTGTTAACCAGCTGAATTCCTGGGCCAGAAAAGATCTTCCCAGTGTTCTGATTAGAAACGCTTCAGATACAAGAGATACGTAATAAAGTATAAAATGCACATATGTCAATATTTTAGTTTTACAATTTGTAAAAACTTCTTATTGAGATATGACACATACACCCCTTATTCTTTCTGAATATCAGTATTTTTGTCACAAGAGTCTGCAAACTATATCACTATTACCTACCAATACCAATCAGTTCTGTTTTAAAAATTAACTGAATTCCATATGATCAAAAAATGACGGTTTCCAGCTGGACATGGTGGCTCACGCCTGTAATCCCAGCACTTTGGGAGGCCGAGCAGGCAGATCATGAGATCAGGAGTTCGAGATCAGTATGACCAACATGGTGAAACCCCATCTCTACTAAAAATACAAAAGTTAGCCAGGTGTGGTGGCATGCACCTGTAATCCCAGCTACTCAGGAGGCTGAGGCAGGAGAATCGCTTGAAACCGGCAGGCCAAGATTGCAGTGAGCTGAGATCACGTCACTGCACTCCAGCCTGGGTGACAGAGTGAGACTCTGTCTTAAAAAAGAAAGAAAAAAAAAAAGATGGTTTTCTCTCTCACCTTATTGGACCAAATATCTTGATGGGTTTTTGCTGTTGTTGTTTGGTTTCTATCGCTCTGTTTTGCCTTTGCTCTTTTCTTCTCCTCACCCCACATTCTTAATGTTTACCACAAATTTTCATTCGACCTATCATTCTAGGATAGCATCTCAAAGACCAACCCATGATTGAAGCCGTTCCAGATTCTTTTACCTGGATTTCCCCTCCATTGTTTGCCAGTAACATTTTGTTTCTAACACTGACGATGTTATCACCACCCAACCTGAGTTGGAGTTTGTTTTTCTAAAATGCTTTTTATTTTTGCAAATATTAGACAAACTTTAGAACTCTCACTTAGATGTTTCCTTGAAAATGTGGGACTTGAATTGATCCTTGAAAGATAAAAATTATTTAAATGGGTGATTTAAATCTAGTAGAACAGAAGGAATCAAGGTGAAATATTACAATTTTTTTAAAATGATAAATGAGAGAGTGTACTAGTCAGGGTTCTCTAGCAGGACAGAACTAGTAGGAATATATATATACACATACATATACTTATAAAGGGGAGTTTTATATATGTATATATGTATATAAAGGGAAGTTTTATATACATAGATATGTATATAAAGGGGAGTCTTATATATGTATATAAAGGGGAGTTTATTAATAGGCCACCTGCAAGCTGAGGAGAAAGGAGAGCCAGTTAGAGTACCAAAACTGAAGGACTTGGAGTCCAATGTTTGAGGGCAGGAAGCATCCAGCACAGGAGAAAGACACAGGCTGGGGCTAGGCCAATCTTGTCTTTTCACATTTTTCTGCCTGCTTTATACTCTAGTCACACTGGGGCTGATTAGATGGTGCCCGCTTAGACTAAGAGTGGGTCTGCCTTTCTGAGACCACTGACTAAAATGTTCATCTCTTTGGCAACACCCTCACAGACACACCCACAATCAATCCTTTGCATCCTGCAATCCAATCAAGTTGACACTCAGTATTAACCATCACAGAGAGTAATGCTGCTGATCCATCACCAATAATCAATCACCAGCAATCAGTGATCAACTGCTGTCAGCTATGAACGAGGTACTTTATCACAAATTAAGTGTATAAAATTGTAAAAGTTGTCTGCTCTGTTCTGAAGAGGATTATGTGAAATGAAGTTTCTTTTTTCTGGTAGAACAGGATTTGCATTCATCTATCCACGTTTGTTCACTTTCCTTCCCTATTGATTAAGTCAACATGTTTGCACATCAACTGGTTAGGGTTAAGAATTCCATTTATGGGGGGTGGAGCAAGATGGCCGAATAGGAACAGCCCAGTCTCCAACTCCCAGCGCGAGCGACACAGAAGACCGGTGATTTCTGCATTTTCAACTGAGGTACTGGGTTCATCTCACTAGGGAGTGCCGGACAATTGGTGCTGGTCAGCTGCTGCAGCCCGACCAGCAAGAGCTAAAGCAGGGCGAGGCATCGCCTCACCTGGGAAGTGCAAGGGGGAAGGGAATCCCTTTTCCTAGCCAGGGGAACTGAGACACACAACACCTGGAAATTCGGGTAACTCCCACCCCAATACTGCACTTTAAGCAAACAGGCACACCAGGAGATTATATCCCACACCTGGCTGGGAGGGTCCCACGCCCATGGAGCCTCCCTCATTGCTAGCACAGCAGTCTGCGATCTAACCGCAAGGCAGCAGTGAGGCTCGGGGAGGAGCGCCCACCATTGCTGAGGCTTAAGTAGGAAAAAAAGCGGCTGGGAAGCTCGAACTGGGTGGAGCTCACAGCAGCTCAAGGGAACCTGCCTGTCTCTGTAGACTCCACCTCTGGGGACAGGACACAGCTAAACAACAACAAAAGCAGCAGAAACCTCTGCAGATGCAAACGACTCTGTCTGACAGCTTTGAAGAGAGCAGTGGATCTCCCAACACAGAGGTTGAGATCTGAGAAGGGACAGACTGTCTGCTCAAGTGGGTCCCTGACCCCTGAGTAGCCTAACTGGGAGACATCCCCCACTAGGGGCAGTCTGACACCCCACACCTCGCAGGGTGGAGTACACCCCTGAAAGGAAGCTTCCAAAGCAAGAATGAGACAGGTACACTCTCTGTTCAGCAATATTCTATCTTCTGCAGCCTCTGCTGCTGATACCCAGGCAAACAGGGTCTGGAGTGGACCTCAAGCAATCTCCAACAGACCTACAGCTGAGGGTCCTGACTGTTAGAAGGAAAACTAACAAACAGGAAGGACACCCACACCAAAACCCCATCAGTAGGTCACCATCATCAAAGACCAGAGGCAGATAAAACCACAAAGATGGGGAAAAAGCAGGGCAGAAAAGCTGGAAATTCAAAAAATAAGAGCGCATCGCCCCCTGCAAAGGAACGCAGCTCATCGCCAGCAATGGATCAAAGCTGGACGGAATATGACTTTGATGAGATGAGAGAAGAAGGCTCCAGTCCATCAAACTTCTCAGAGCTAAAGGAGGAATTACGTACCCAGTGCAAAGAAACTAAAAATCTTGAAAAAAAAAAGTGGAAGAATTGATAACTAGAATAATTAATGCAGAGAAGGCCATAAACGAATGGACAGAGATGAAAAGCATGACACGAGAACTACGTGACAAATGCACAAGCTTCAGTAACCGACTCGATCAACTGGAAGAAAGAGTATCAGCGATTGAGGATCAAATGAATGAAATGAAGCGAGAAGAGAAACCAAAAGAAAAAAGAAGAAAAAGAAATGAACAAAGAAAAAGTAATGAACAAAATAGTATTCCGGTTTTAGACTTGTTTTTTTTTGTTGTTGTTGTTATTGTTCCTTAATTTCTAACTATTTCTTTTTTGGTAGGCCTAAATTTTGAAATGGTCATCCTGAACATTTTTACTGTAAGACTCTGAAACTTCCTATGGTCCTACCAAACTAGAACTCCTTGTCACCTATTTTGACCAGCCTATTTGTCACTAGACTTTCCTATACCTTCAAGTATGGTTAGGTACTCTGGATTCTGATATCAACTTCATCCCATAACTTGCAACCACACACATTTTTCTGCACATGAATTGTCCTTCATTTTGTTCTTTTGCTTGCTTACCACCCCAGTCGTTACACTCATTGTTCAGCTTGGCCCCTGGCCCCTCCTTGTTTACCTTGTTCTATAGCTGTACACCGCCTAGTATAGTCTAGTGTGTAGTCTAGTGCCAACCCCTAGACTATAAGATCATTCTCTCCTATTACAGGAGCTCTTGGATTCTTTAAGCTCTATCACCTTTCTTGACAGTACAATAAATAGAACACTGTATCTCAAGAGGAGAAAATAAAATGTGTATGACCTGAAGTCACTAGCTTTTTGACCTTAACTGACAATCTTTGGGACAAAGATTTTCATCTTTCTTGGCAGGTACACAATTGGTAATATTCTATATCCAGATAAGAAGTCATGAACCTTTTTTTCTCCTTCGACTGGATTTATTCAATATTTGTGTGGTGGATGATATTCAAAGTAGGAAGTTAGGTTGTTTAATGTCAGATTTGCAAGCTGGTTGTTAAGAAGTCCCTATCCAGTGATTTCTTTGAAAGTTAGGGAAAACTCAGGGTAGACTTTAGATGAATGCACGCAGTATGCAGAGTGAGGTGACACTCCCCAGTTGCAATGAGAAGACAATACAATGATTTTATATTCTAGCCTTTGATCATTATCCAGGATAAGTATATATTAGATGCTTCTTACATTCAGAACTTTATGCCAGCTGTAGTGGCTCACGCTTGTAATCCCAGGACTTTGGGAAGTTGAGGTGGGAGAATCACTTGAGGCCAGGGGTTTGCAATAAGTCTGTGAAACATAGCAAGACCCCATCTCTACAGAAATAAAAATAAAAAATTCAGGCAGGCATAGAGGTGCACGTGTGTGGTTCCAGCTACTCAGCTGAAGCAGAGAAAAACTGATGAAACAAAGAGATTAAACTGTTAATAGTGGAGTCTGGGTGATACATATTTAAATGTCCATGGTAAAATTCCCTCAGTTTTCAATATGATTGAGATGTCAATGTTAAAATGTTGAAAATAATGTTAATAAACAAATACACAAACATCTCAGTGATTCACTGGTTTGGTAGAATTAACAGATTCATTTAGATCTTATTAAAAGGAAAGGAATTATTAAAATATTTGAGACTGTTCAGACAAACAATAGACATAACCCTTTATGCACCAACAGATATACACATGCATATATATACACGTTTGTATTTATATATCTTAAAAGCTATTAGAAATTTGAAGAGAAATTGATAGAGGCACAGTTATCATTGAACACTTTGCAAAACTCTCAGATGAGAAATATACATCTGAAGAATATTTTCATCTCAACCTATTCTTGATTTCAAAGTCTGTCCCCCTCTTCTGTCTTCATTTCATAATCATGCTCCTGTACTTCATGGACTACTTAAATTAGAATCATTTGGAATATTAATTAAATCTGCAAATTGCAAGAACCACTGTATTAATCTCTAAAGGGTTGAGTCCAGAAATCTGTTCTCCTAGCAATTCTGATGTCTTGGAGCTTAGACCATTTATTATGGTAAATAAGGAGATAAATTTTCCTATGCTTATGCATAGTATGTGTTAAATACTTGCTACATTCAGAACTTTATCTGACTTCAAATGGCAAGAAGACTCTTTCTTCAAACTCCTATCTAAAACATTCGCTCCACTTGATCATATACCTATTATTGATGCTCAGATTCAATTGTTAAAATATATATCTTCCAATAAAAGCTTTTCCCATTTTAGATTACACATAATACTGAAAGGGTTAGTATGATATTTATATTATTAGCAGGTACTTCTGACTTGTGAATGAATTGCTTTTGTGGTCTCCAATCCAACAGCCAGTTGAAAGCACATAAAGATAGGAGGCAGGATGAGAAAAGCATGAGAGGATTGGGCATCTGTGTGTGAGTGGAAAAGTGAGTAGAGCAAGAAAAAGTGGAAATGGATTGAAGATGAGCTAGGCCTAATTCATTTGGGTGGCCCAATTTTCTTCAAGGTCAAAGGGAAAAGGACACTATTTCCTCATGTGTTAAGGTGGGGACTACCAAACATTAAGTTCTAGCACTAGGAAGGGAAGAGTTCATGGCAGTATTACTGATTGGGCCCCATCTTAATGAAGATATCAAAATATTCACCAAATTGTTCTCATTTTCCTCTCTTTCAGTGATTCCATACTTCCCTGTGGGTGTCCTCCCCATAAGACATACAGGTTCCTGCCTTTTCCCACTTAAGTATTGATAGTGGATATTCTGAATCCTAATGCCAGGTTATTTCTGCCAGATGAGTACAACTTTAAGTCAGGATCCAGTCAGGAGAAATAAACCACACAAGTAATTAATTTTAACTGAGAGGCCTTAATATAGAGGATTTTTAAACCTGGTACAATGTTAACTAAAAACTTGAAAAGGCAATAAGAGGACATTAAAGTATCAAGGAGGAAGCAGCTGCAGGAAACAGCTTCCACCACTAAGAGTAAGGGAACAAAGAGAAGATATGAGAATTATTAAAATGTAAACTCTTCGAGAAAGCTAAACTCAGACCACTGAGGAGGGGCTGCTGCTCAGTAGCCAAGAATGGATAGATGGATAGGTAAGTGAATGAAAAAAAATGATAAGAATGAAGCAGCTTTCATGATTCTGTGTGAATCATAGGAAACTTGTTATGTTTTCTCATTATAAGTTGAGAGATCGTGTGGTAGTTAATTTCATGTGTCAACTTGGCTAGGCCACAGTGTACTCAAATATTTAGCCAAATATTGTTCTGGATGGTGTCTGTGTTTTGAAGAGGGGCCCTTGGAGGAGAGGCCTCACTGGGCTGGGGTGCAGATCTCTGAGAAGGAGTTACTGGCCTCCTGGTCCTGGTTTCTCTCAGTAAGCACAAATAGCTGGTACTGCAAGTGCTGGAAAAAAACTGCAAACTGAATTAATATGCTGGTAGGGAAGGAACTCCTGCTATTGGAATAAAGAAGCATTGCTTGGTACAACTGACAGGGGCAGAAAGCAAAAAAGCAAACCGGGAGGAGTCAGTCCCTCCTTCTGCCAGCCTTGAGCCTCCCTCTACCTCCCGCTCTTGGTAGAGCCTTACAAGAAGCCAGCTGTCACAGTAGAGAAGTGGTTGCAGGGTTCCAGATAACAGATGACAAGGGCGATCTCCAATTATAATGGAATCACAGGGATCAATTCCAGAGCATCCTTTTTTCCCACAGTTCAGCTGACCAGGACTTCACGCAGAAACATGTCAGGATGTAAAATTGATCTGATTCTAATTAACGCATCGTTTTTTTTTTTTTTTTTAATAACATTAACACTAGATTTGCACACTCTCATTCATTTTCCAAAATAAAATGCTATTATTCATAGGATTTGAGTGAGATTCAAGGTGAACTCAAGAAGCGCCCATCCATATGTACAAAAGATTAAGATTTGCATAATTTACAGAAAGTTCTGCAACACTAAAATTCCATTTATTAACTATGAGCCATAGTATAAATGTTTAGGGGAAAATACCTAGCAGAGTATATGTTGTATTAACACCCTGAAATGTCTGTGATATGGAAGTCCAGGTTCATTTCAAAGGCATTCTGCACAGTAGGTTTGTTGTTACACATAGTGTTATATTGAATTTCATTGCCTTTGTGCTACAAGCTGCCTTAGAGAGAGAATTAGAGAAGAAATGACCTTTTAGACTATCATCAAACCCAATGATTATTTTCTATTCCTATGGCAAACATAAATGCTCTCAAGTAATTTTTCCTTTTGGTTCCTGAAGTCACTGACAGATGTTTGAAAAAGTCCATTTTATTTCTTCCTCTTTGTTTTTGAAACACTAAATCCAGGGGCCAAAAATGTGCCTAGAAGTGAGAGATGATTAGTGAATCTTGTTAACTGATATGTGAATGGATAGATGGATAGATGGATAGGTAAGTGAATTAAAAAATGATAAGAAAGGAGCAACTTTCCTGATTCTATGTGAATCATAGGCAACTTGTTATGATTTCTCATTATAAGTTGAGAGATAGTGTGATAGTTGATTTTATGTGTTGACTTGACTGGGCCACAGTGTGAACAATATTTAGCCAAATATTGTTCTGGATGTTTCTGTGAGGGTGTTTTTGGATGGAATTAACTTTCAATTTGGCAGACTTAGTAAAACAAACTGCTCTCCCTAATGTGGATGGGCCTCTGTTCAGTCAGTTGGAGGCCTGAACAGAAAAAAGAAAGAAATAGGACTGACTTTCTTCTGAGTAACAGAATTCTCCTGAATGCTTTCAAACTGAGCTATTGGCTTTTTCCTGTCTTTGGACTTGAACTGAAACACTGGCTCTCGCTGGGTCTTGAACCTGCCAGACTTCTAGATAAGGACTGTACTATCCATTCTCCTGGTTCTCAGGCCTCAGAACCACTGACTCTTCTGTCTCCAAATTGCAGACTCATTCTGTAGGTCTTGGGACTTGTTAGCCTCCACAATCATGTGAACCACTCTCTTATAACAAATCTCTCTCTATATATTCTCTCTCTCTCTCTCTCTTTGTATATAAATATACAAAATATATATTTATAAAAAGATTTGTATTTATATTCATATGCATACATCCTATTAGTTCTATATATATATAATTTATAAAAATATACGAAATACACATCTATAAAAAGATTTGTGTTTATATTCATAGGCATACATCCTATTGGTTCTATATATATATAATTTATAAAAATGTACAAAATACACATTTATAAAAAAATTTGTATTTATATTCATAGGCATATATCCTATTGGTTCTGTTTTCTGAAGAACTCTAATACAGATAGTGACTCAAATAAATGAAACAAGGAGACAAAATGAAGAACCTCTTGCCTCTTCAAGTTGAACTTGCAATTTGTATGATTCTTTTCTTCTGTGATGTCACTGTTATAATAATCACTACTATGACAAGCTGCCGTTTATTATTCACTATCTGGCAACAGCGTACTATCCATTTACCCATTTTATCTCATTTGAAACATTTTGAGGAAGAATGTCCCAGACCTGAGTGAATAATAACTTGCCTATGCTTACATGTTTAATAATAGGCAAACCCTACATTTAAATCTATGCTCTTCTGATTTCAAATTTTAGATTCTTAACCAGTCACAGATCCAACATTAAACACATGGAATGCCTTTAGCCAAACATTTCTTTATTTTCCCTTTTCAGTCTCCTCACTTCTATGGAAATTAGACTTTAAATATGATATACTTTACTGCCCATTCCAGATCTTCACAGTCTTAAATTCCATGATTCTTAATCAGTAGATAAAAAGAGTGCAGTACTCCAGCTACTACTGGAGCCATGGCCATATGAGTGCAATGTCAAGTCAAGGTCAGCACTTGTTTAGAACCTCACAGTGCTGTGGGTGAGTTAGAAGATCCTCTTCTGGAGCAATTTGGAGACCCTTTGACCCTTTGACTACCCTCAAGGATTTTGCCTATTATTCCTGTGTAACTGTTGCCTCTAGTAATTTTACACTATTAATCTAGCTAAATGTGGATAAATGTGGTATTAGAAATTATTTTTTGCTTGTTTTTTTTTTTTTTTTTCTTTGCACTCTTTCTTTCCTCTCTGAATATCTCATGGTTTGGTGATGTCCTTTTTATCCTCTGGGTCCTCCTTTCCCCATTGCACTCCCATCCCAAGGATCCTGACTCCTGGATCCTGCCCCACATGCTTCACCTTTCCTGCTCTGGATATCCTAAACACCAAGGCTTCTGCATCCACTCATTCTTTATCTCATTTATCATCCCCTTGGGACCCTGAAAACACATTTGGGAGACTAAACAGGGTTTCCAATGAGTATGTTACACAGACTGTTAAATTTATTGTATCAAGAAAAAAAGGTTTTATTGCCAGATAACTTTAGAAAAGATAAAATTAAACACAACTGTGCTAGTTTCTTTGCTGCAGAACTCCTCAGTGCCTTTAATGTGCAAATGTGTCCAACTAAACTTCAAGAGTAAGTTTATGTAATAGATCTCACATTTTATTTTATCCTGTGACCCTCTTTGCTCAGTCCTATAGGACTTTGCTTAGTCCTGTATGACTAAAGTTCCATGGAACACATTTTGAAAAATGGCAAAGTATACTCGACATATAAATGAGTAAGTGCATTCGCCTTTCTAGAACACATATTTAAACAGAAATTAACTTTCTTTAGTTGGTAGGGTAGTTACTGACAACTCTTCTTGCAAGAGAGCAGTCTGTGAGGTAATAACCAGGTAGAGAATAGTCAAGAAGTTCTGAGTATCTTAATTATCACATGATTTCAACAAACATTATGCTTCTATACCCAGGTAAAAGTTTAAGATATTAAAGCAAATTATTCACTTACTAATTCTCAACAATATAAGGTATTTAATTTAGTCTTTGATAAACCATTTTTATAAAACTTAGTCACATCATAGAAATATCTCAGAGCCCAGCTTCTAACCTGTGTCAAGTTTTTTGATATTATAGACATGGTTACAATGAATAATCTGATTCAAATGCAATTTGTTACATATATATGCTATCTGTACCAGATGACACAAGACAAGGAAGTGTAGCTCAAAATGTATGTGGATTTTCAATATTGATAGAGTGCTGAATTGTTTTCCCTTTGGTTGGACCAAGTCAATGTTATACATTTAAAGCATCTTATTTTTAAAAGTTAATTTTATTATGAGATTAAATATTTTATATTTAAGTTTTATCTGATATAAGCAATACAAACATATTCTTTGCCTCTTTTTATATTGTTTTAGGTTATTATTATTGCTTGTATTCATTAAATTCTAAGATTTATCTAGAACTTGTTTGGTTTTAGATGTGAGGTAATAATCTATTTTTTGGGACCGGGCATGGTGGCTCATGCCTGTAATCCCAGCACTTTGAGAGGCCGAGGGGGCAGATCACTTGAGGCCAGGAGTTCAAGACTAGTGTGGCTAATATGGTGAGACCGCATCTCTAATAAAAATACAAAAATTAGTCAGGCATGGTGGTGTGTGCCTGTAATCCCAACTACTAGGGAGGCTGAGGCGTGAGAATTGCTTGAGCCCAGTAAGCAGAGGTTTCAGTGAGCTGAGATTATGCCACCACACTCCAGCCTGGGCAACAGAACAAGATTCCCTCTTTAAAAAAAAAAAGAAAAAAATATATGTTTTTTACAGATGGTTGCCAAATTTTCTCAACATAATAAATTATCCATATCTTCTTTACTAAAATCCAATATATTTGGGGACCTTATTTCTTTTTTTTTTTTCTTCCGAGACGGAGTCTCACTCTGTCGCCCAGGCTGGAGTGCAGTGCCGCGATCTCCGCTCACTGCAAGCTCCACCACCCGGGTTCACGCCGTTCTCCTGCTTCAGCCTCCCAAGTAGCTGGGACTACAGGCGCCCGCCACCACTCCCGGTTAATTTGTTGTATTTTTAGTAGAGACAGGGTTTCACCATGCTTGCCAGAATGGTCTCAATCTCAATCCGCCCGCCTCGGCCTCCCAAAGTGCTGGGACTACAGGCGTGAGCCCCCGCACCTAGCCTTTGGGGACATTATTTCTAGGTTTTCTAGTTTGTCTGTTTATGCACCAGTACTATATTGTCCTAATTGTCTTAGCTATGATTATATTTTATGTTAAATTTCTAAATTATGTTGTCTTATTTTCATATAAACTTTAGGATCACTTTCCAGTTATTAAAAAAAAATTAGTATTTTTGTTTGGATTACATAAATTTTTAGAACAATTTAGAAATAATTGACATATCTGGAGTGTTGAATATTTTTATTCAAGAACACAACATGTCAAGTAATTAATTTTTTGACTTCCTAAACAGCAATTTATTAAAATGTAAGCATTATTTGGATTCTGCATAAATCTTTCACTAATTCATATACTTCAGTTACAGCAAGCATGACTCATAGATAGTATAATACGAATATTTATATTAATTATTATCATATAGGAGGAGTCATTACTTTTATCATAATTTCTTAGATTTGATAGAGTTTGTTTGTAACCCAGGTCTTGTTTGCAGGTATTTTATATCTTAACGGCCAGCTATTCAACTGATACATTATTTTCAATGACTAAAACTTGTTCATAGAGAAAGACATGTCTTCAGCAAAAGGGTTATTTCTGGAAATTCATGTATACAGGGCAAATTAAAATCATTAGAAACAGAATATACAGTTGAGAAATGGTTGATATAATGGAAATTTGACTTGTAAAAATATGAATCTTTAAAAAACAGAACACATTTGAGGATTTCTGTTGGATTTTCAAGCTTCGATTAATGCTATTTGATTATCAATGACATAGAAAGGAAGCAGAGTCAATTCTAAATAAAATAATGATGTATATAATCTGCTTATCTATAATTAGAGCTAGGCACTAATATTTGGCAATGGTTTTAAATAGTTTCCTGATACTCTCTAGGGTTGATATGGTAATTAGCTGATAGGTAAATTGGTTCGAAAATAAGTTGTTTAAAATACTTTTTCATCACTGGTCTCATGTTGTATGGCGGGTGATGAAGAAAATTCCCGACTGCAGAGATGTGGGGAGATGAGACTAAATAAGCACAGGGGGAAGATATGGTATCCGTGGACTTAGCTCTTGGCAAGACCTATTCCCTATGCTTAGCATATGGCACTGTCTTGCTCTGGGGCACAGGCCTTTATGCCCTCATAGTAATCTTTGACATTAGCTTTTTTAATGACTTGCATTGGACATCCCCTGTTGGAGTTCAAAAATAACTTAGGTTCCCTTTTTCTCTTTCCCGTCTGGGTTCTGAACGTGCTGAGATACAAAGAGTAGGAAAGCTAAGAGATTAAATATCAGCATCATTCTTCAGAAAGGCTAAGAAAGAGTCATTTTGTTGTGGAAGCCAAATGGGCCACTTACTTGAATACCAGGAGTAGGCAGATATACCAAAGGAGACATGATCATCCGAAGCCCACGTAAGAGTTGGTCCCTGGAGAAGCAGGCAAAAATATTCCTTTTCTGAGTTTGACTCACTCTCAAGGAGAAGGGCTTAGCTGAGTCAAGCACGCCCAGTTATATTCATTAAATTTACCAAACAGCAATGTTCTCTATCTCCCCAATGAAAAAGCAAGAAAATGAGTACAAATACGTTTGGGAGAATCCTTATGAAACCTGGGAGGTAAAAAGGCTGCACTCCATGCTTGCATCCTGGTGGGTTTTTTTTGTTTGTTTGTTTGTTTGTTTTTTGCCTAATTGGTCCCTAGGCCAAAGAGATGTAGGAGAAATGCCTCAGCAAGAAGAAACTAGATGCATTTTTACCCTACAATTTCTATGTTCTCTGATCATTTTAACTCATAGAATGAGATGCTCACTGCAGATGCCCATTATGTTGAAAAGGCAGCAGGCAATTCTAGACTTCCCTTAAAACTTGGAATTTAACCAATAACAGACTTTACCTAATATTTTTTGTTTTTAAGTAGTTAGAAAAGTAATTTTACTGTTTAGTTAATAAAATAGCCAGATGTTTTTCAAGTGACATTCTCCCAGGTAACATCTAGCTGACCTAAACAAAGAAACTGTTAGTCATCAGAGTTAGGGCTATAGATCCAAATATTTTGTCCTTATCAGAGCACCAGTTTAGGAATAACATACACTTGAGTAGACTCTGGGGGCCATTGTGATGCGAGATTTGTCTACAATTACATATAAAACAAATGGCAGGAAGAGAGTGAGATATAAGGGTCGGGGGGACATCACTCAAAAGCCATTACACTCTGGAAAACATGCACACACACACACACACACACACACACACACACACACACACACATCTTTAGGTTAAGAATAATAAATGTCTGCTTGTTTTGCTATGTAAACAGCTCCGGGTTTTTATTTTATTTTATTTTATTTTATTTTATTTTATTTTATTTTATTTTATTTTGCTTTGAAAATCACATAGCAAGAGAAATAGTCACATGTTTTGAAGGAAAATAATTGATAGAATACTTACTTTGGCCTGGATTCCTTAACAACCAGCCTCTGACCCAAGCAGGAAACACATGTAGAGTGAACATGCTATTGAGATAAAGGCCTGGGTATGAGATTATTCACATCTTTATGCCGAAAGGTATGTGTCTTCATAGTTTTTCTTATTGATAATTTCTGAGGCTGCTGTTTCTTTCTTTTACCACTGATTGACTAACTGTCCCTTCAAATTATTTATATTATATTCCTAATGGATGTATCATTAAATATCATAGACTGAAAAACATATGCCAAGTCTCTCATCACTTTCATGGAGGTAGGAGTTCTTGGTAAACTAAAATCTAGTGTGTATTTTTTTTAAGACAGAGTTTTGTTCTCTTGCCCAAGCTACATTGCAGTGGCAGGATCATAGCCTAACGCAGCCTTGATCTCCTGGGCTCAAGCAATCTTCCCCTGTTTCCCAAGTAGCTGGGACACAGGTGCATGCCACATTGTCCTACTAACCTTAAAAAAAATTTTTTTTAAGGCAAGGTATTGCTTTGCTGCCCAGGCTGATCTTCAACTCCAGGTTTCAAGCAATCCTCACACCTCAGCTTTCCAAAATGTTGGGATTACAGGCATGAGCTACCATGTCCAGCCTAGTGTGTATTATTAATGAGTGACTTGGTGCTCCTCAATCAACATGGCAGCAAAAACAGCCAAGTTGTAAGTGGCACATGCTTTCTAGGGGGGAGAAAACCAACAAATATGTATTATTCTGTTGATCTGTCTGTTAGAATATGCCCAACTAGTCAATATTCTTAGTCATAATATGAACATGTTTGTTTGGAAGCAAAACTATTGATTAAATATACACATAAGCATATACACACACACTAGATAGATAGATATAATTAGTGTTTGAATGACAAATACATGCCAATCATATATTTTTCTTCTAGAAAACCCTTTAGAAATACAGACCAACCAATAGCTGCATCCTTTGTTTTCATAACACATTCCTCAAGGAATGGTTCCATAGTATAAAAATGCAATTATAACTCAAATTAATTTGTAAATTAAGTACAATTCTCAACTACATCCAGATGTCATACTGTTCAAACTTGATAAAAAATTATTACAAAATTTTCTGAAAATTGAAACAAACAAGATTAAATAAAAAATTTCAAAGGGAAACAATGTGAAAGAAATTGCCTTCTCTAATGGATTTTCTATAGGAACTTCAAATATAGTATTCACTCACAATTGTTAAAATTAAAAATAGTTTGTTACCGAACAAGAATGCAACCCTAGAAGGAAATGTAACAGAATGTTAACAGTGGTTATCTCTGTATGATAGATTTGTAAGTCATTTTCTTTTCCTTTCCTTATTTTTTACATTTTTTCTATGGTTAAAATGTTTTACTTGGTACAAATGGAAAAAATAAAAAATACACAGATGAATGAAATAAAATGATTTATATGGAAATGAAAAATTCTAATACAGTATCATTAAATTATAAACTTATGATTGGGTGCCATGGCTCATGCCTGTAATCCCAGCACTTTGAGTGGCCAAGGCGGGTGGATCACCTGAGGTCAGGAGTTGGAGACCAGCCTGGCCAACATGGCAAAACCCTGTCTCTAGTAAAAATACAAAAATTAACCAGTTGTGATGGTGCACACCTGTAATCCCAGCTACTAGGAGGCTGAGGCATGAGAATCGCTTGAACCCAGGAGGCGGAGGTTGCAGTGAGCGGAGATTGCGCCATTGCACTCTAGTCTGAGCAATGGAGCAAGACTCTGTCTCAAAAAAAAAAAAAAAAAGTATAAATTTATTTGTAAATTAAATCAACAAACACTTTTTAGGTGCCTACTATATTCTAGATACATAGTCACTTTCTACCTTCTTATCCTTATATATAAAACCAACATTTCTGCAGTTTCTACATGCTAACTTCAGGTTTTGAACATCACTGGCTGAGAAAGGCTTACAGTGTTCTGGAATGTAAATGCAACACTGGAGAGCACTCATTCCCTCAGCTTCACTTGTATGGCTCCACTTTAAATTAATCAGCTAAGGCAATATTCTCAGTTCAAGTTTCCTTAACACTATTCCATTCAATATTGTGATGCTTGTGGGTAATTGCCCAAGTGTGACATTAAGTTGGAGATTCATTACTGCGAGTAGGAGGAATGAAGTTAATCTGCCACAAATTCTCAGGTAACTTGGTTTTCTCTTGTGCCTCTCAAATTCAAATTCTCAAAATAGACAAGCCAGCTTGTCTATTTTATCTGGAACAGCTGTGACAAAATTTCTTTTGTTTTCTTGTTTGAATGTTGAAAGTTACATACAAGATTATACTAGGAAACTTGATACAGTGAAAGACCATGACAAGAAGACAGTTGACTGCAGTAAGTACCAGCTCTCCTCAAGCTTTGCAATGGATACTGGGTCATATTTAAAGGTAAATTAAGGCACAATAAAATTTAAAATTGTAAAGAATTTATTCGTGCAAACAGTACTTCATGAATCAGGCAACTCCAAACCCAAGGTGGTTGTGGTCTGTGCTAAGGAAATGCAAGGGGAAGGCTTTTATAGTGTAAACATGAAAGTGAACCCATTATTTGATGTATAGTTACACAATTTCCTTATTTGGCTTATCCTGCTAGAAAGCCAACCTTAAGTTTCATTTTTCTTTAATGTAGGCATTTACAAGAAAGAGTTTAAGTTTACTTCTGTTTGCAAATCTGTAATAGCAAGGTTAAGGTGACTTTTGAGGTCTAATTGGTTTTGTCTGCTCCAGAATTCTTCAGTCCGGGACTCCATATTAATTTACTTTAACAATAAGCTTGAAGCATTCACAGCACCTTTCTCAGAGATTTAATTCATTTTTTAGAATTCCATTTTCCTTATTTTTGTCTGATGGAATTTGAAGGACAGGTCATTGAGCTCTAAAATTTTTCCCTTAGCTTGGTCTAGTCTGTTATTAAGGCTTCCAACTGTATTTTGACATTTCTGTAGTAAAATTTTCAATTCCGGAAGTTCAGTTTGGTTCTTTCTTAAAATGAATATGTTGACTTTCAAGTTTTGTATTATTTTATTAGCATCCTTGGATTGGGTTTCAACTTTCTCTTGAATCTCATTGAGCTTCTCTGATATCTAGGTTCTGAATTATATGTCTATCATTTCAGACATTTCAATTTGGTTAGGTTCCACTGCTGGGAAACTAGTGAAATCCTCTTTGGAGGCGAGAAAACACTCACTTTCTGAATTGCCAGCATTCTGGTCCTGATTATTTATCGTCTGAGAGGGCTGGTGTTTCTTTATCTTTTTGAAATTGCTGTCTTTTGGATGGGCTTTTTGGTTTATATTTCATTTGTTCCTTTGAAGATTTGACTGTTGTATATGTTGTGTATAGTTGATCCGCTTTATTTCTGGGTGCTTTTGGAGGGCCAAAGCTTTGTACTGGCTTCTTAGTTGTGGCTAGTTTCCTGACCTGGCTTTCACAGGTGATGTGTGTTGAAATAAATTATTTCTGTTTGGTGGTGTAATCAGGGTGCAATCCAGTAAATGGTATTCAAGAATAAGGACCAACAGATAGGCTCTCACTCAACTGCACCCCTCTTTTATATTTCAGTGTGTTCACAGCAGTGCTTTGGGAAGGGGGAGATGGGGGATTGGGGGAGAGAGATTATCCATTTGCCTTAAGTGAGACCCCTCCATTTACTGCAACTGTGGCCATGTCTCCTCAGCCCCAAAGTGGGCCCTGGAAGGCTGCACACCCTTCTCCCTTAGGGGAAACCTGAGCCAAAGATATTTTCACCAGGAGATCTGCAATTCTCTGGGGACTTGCTGGTCCTCTGTGGTTGGTAGAGTCAGAGCAGGTTGTGGAGTATGTCTGTGAGTAGTCTGCTGATGCAGTGGGTCAAAGACAGATGACTCCCTGGGCAGGGTGATGATGCCATGGCTGTACTGCTGGTATGACACCTATGGCCCATGGTTTTCTGCCCAGCAGACAGATGTGGGGACCATCTAGCTTCTACTCCCCCAACTGAACCTCCTTCCAGTGTCTACCCGTGGGGCAGGCCTGACCAGCTAGTTTTTTTTCCAAGACCTTTGCACCCAGATACCTGAACTGTTAGGTGCTCTGAGCCACAGTGCTCTCTTGGGTGGTAGCTGCAGCCATCTGACAGGCTATGCCCTTACTAGACAAGCGTTGCAGTGGGAGGCATGCCCAGTTTTCATACCAGCACAGAAACCTGTGTCTCACTCTTCTCAGTGTTCCAAGGGTGTAGGCTCCTCCCTGATTCATGCTCAGGTCACAGATCCCAGTTCAATACTGCTGAGTGTGTGCTCGAACCCTGGTGGATTGAGTCCGGGCCTTCAGCTTTGTCTTCTGGTCCCTTGGGGTTGAGCAGAGGCTGTGCTGGAGGTGCAGAACTGCTCCCAGGCTGCAGGTGAAGCCCTCAGGCAGGGGAGTAGAGGCTGTTCCATGTGCATGCTCTGGTAGGAGTGGCCAGGCACAGGCTGTGGGAGGCTCTGGAGGACAAGGGGCTGTGTTGATCAGTTGTGTCATGGTTCCATGGGAAAGGCAGTAATGCTTTCTCCAAGCTTAGCAGTCAGCAGGGGCTAGAGTCATTCAGAGCAAGATGGAGAGTCCTGGGGGATGGGCACCTATGGTTGCATTTTGTTGCAGCCGTCCTGAGTGTGAAACCTGGGTTCCATGAAGGTTCTAGCTCTGCCTCTGCCTGCTCTCTGGGCAGTTCCTCTTGACAATTCAAATGTCGGTCTGGGTTGTGAGGGCTCTTGTAGCTCAGATCCCGGAGGTCTGTGGTGGTAGGGTGGTACCTCAGAGTTCTTTCACTCACCCCTTCCTTAGATCCTGTTCTGAAGGAGAAGCTAGTTCGGCACTTGGTGACTCTGTGCAGGCTTCCCAACTTTCTCCCTCTTCAACCTCAGTGTCTCTGTTGCCTCTCTATTGATTTTCGATATTTCTCTCCAAATATCTTTTCAAAGTGTGATGATTTATTTGATGTTTCATTTTATCTGTGTGGGATAGGCATTTCTTGGCTACATGTAGTCAGCCATCTTTATTTATCCATGATCTCTTTTGTTTATGTGTCTTCTTTTTCCTCCTACTTTCCCCCTGCCACTCCTCCTCTTCCTCTTCCTCCTCCACCTTTAATGACTAAATTTCTAAAAATGGGCAAGGAGAGTGAGTCTTTATCTCTGAGATATCTTTCTTATAATGCTTTACAGATGTGAACACTGCAGCCATCAACATTGAAGTCAGACCCTCCATCAACAACAAGATTATGAATCCTAAAGCCTTAGATGATTGCTAGCATTTTTCAGAGCAAAAATGCTAGAGCTTCAAACTTTTAAAAATGTCAGAGCTTGATAGCCACTCCTTCAAATCAAACCATCAGACAAAAATAAAGAACAAAGAATGCAAAAAAAAAAAAACAAAATTGAAGCAAACCTGTGAGAAATATGGGATGATGTAAGGATATACAGGCATGCCTCCAAGATATTGCAGGTCCAGTTCTAGACCACTGCAATAAAGTAAATATTACAATAAAGTGAGTTGCATACATTTTTTTGTTGTTGTTGTTTCCCGGTGCATTTAGAAGTTATCATTAGCCACGTTCAGTGGTCGTGCTTATAATCCCAGGCCTTTAGGAGGCTGAGGCAGGAGGATCACTTGACGTCAGAAGTTCAAGACCAGCCAGGGCAACACAGCAAGACTCCATCTCTACAAAATTTTTTAAAATTAGCCAGACAGAGTGGCACATGTCTATAATCCTAGCTACTCAGAAGGCTGAGGGAAGAGGATTGCTTGAGCCCAGGAGTTGAAGGTTACTGTTAGCTATGATTGTGCCACTGCACTCTAGGCTGGAGAACAAAGTGAGACCTGTCTCTAAAAAAAAGAAAAAAAAAAAAGTTATGTTTCACTGTATAATAGTCTATTAAGTATGTGATAGCATTATGTCTAACAAAAAAGACACACCTTATATAAAAAGCATTTTATTGCTTAAAAATGCTAGCAATTATCTAAGCTTTCAGGAGTCATAATCCTATTGTTGTTGGAGAGTCTGACCTCAATGTTGATGGCTGCTGATTAATTAGGGTGGTGGTTGCTGGAGGTTAGGGTGGCTGTGGCAATTTCTTAAAATAAGACAACGATGATTTGATGCATTGATTGATTCTTCTTTTCAAAAAAATTTTCTGTAGCATATGATGCTATTTGATAGCGTTTTTTCCAAAATAGAAATTCTTTTGAAGTTGAAATAAATCATCTCAACTTTTGCCACTGCTTTACCAACTCTGTTTATGTAATATAGTAAATCCACTCTTGTCATTTCGCCAATGTTTACAGCGTCTTCACCAGGAGAGGACTCCATTTCAAGAGACTACTTTCTTTGTTTAACCATAAGAAGCAACTCCTCGTCCATTCAAGTTTTATTATGAGATTGCAGTAATGTATTCACATCTTCAGGCTCCACTTTGAATTCCAGTTTTCTTGCTATTTCTACCACATGTGCAGTTACTTCCTTCACTGAAGTCTTGAAACCCTCAGGGTACTCCATGAGAGTTGGAATCAACTTCTTGCAAACACTTGTTAACGCTGACATTTTGACCTCCCATGAATCACAAATGTTCTTCGTGGCATTTAGAACGGTAAATCCTTCCCAGATTTTCAGTTTTGCTCAGATCCATCAGAGGGATCACTATGTTTTGCAGTTATTGCCTTATGAAATGCATTTCTTAAATAATAGGACTTGAAAGTCAGCATTACTCCTTGATCTGGGCTACAGAATGTATGTTATGGTAGCGGGCACAGAAACAACGTTAAACTCCTTGTACATCTCCATGAGAGCCCTTGGGTAACAAAATGCATGGCCAATGAGCATAATCTTCTGAAAGAATCTTTTTTTTGTATTTATTTTTTAAGTGGTAGGCCTAAGCAATGGGCTTAAACCATTCAGTAAACCATGCTGTAAACAGATGTGCTGTCACTCATGCTTTGTTGTTCCATTTATAGAGCATAAAGGCAGAGTAGATTTAGCATAATCTGAAGGGCCCTAGGATTTTCAAAATGGTAAATGAGGATTGGCTTTAATTTGAAATTGCCCAGCTGCAGGACCCCCTAACCAGAGAGTCAACCTGTCCTTTGAAATGTTGAAGCCAGGTACTGACTTGTCTCTAGCTAGGAAGGTCCTAGATGACAGCTTTTTCCAATACAGAGCTGTTTTGTCTACACTGAAGATCTATTGTTTAGTGTAGTTACCTTCATCAGTGATTTTAATTAGATCTCCTGGATAACTTGCTGCAGTTTTTACACCAATCTTACTGCTTCACCTTGCACTTTTATGTTGTAGAGATGGTTTATTTCTGTAACCCTCATGAACCAACCTCTGCTAGCTTCAAACTTTTCTTTTGCAGCTTCCTCACCTCTCTGTCTTTATAGAGTTGAAGAGAGTTAGGACTTTGACCTGCATTAGACTTTGGCTCAAGGCAATGTTTTGGCTTGTTCGATCTATCCAGATCACTAAAATATTTTTCATATCAGCAATAAGGCTGTTTCTCTTTTTATCATTTGAGCGTTCACTGGAGTATCATTTCTGATTTCCTTCAAGAACTTTTCCTTTGCAGTCCCAACTGTGCTCTTTGGTGCAATAGGCCTATCTCAACTTTCAATGTGCCTTCCTCACTAAGCTTAATCATTTATAGCTTTAGATTTAACGTGGGAGACATGCGATGACTCCTTTCACTTAAACATTTTGTGGAGGCCATTGTAGGGTTACTAATTGGCCTGTTTTCAATATTTTTGTACTTCAGATAATAGCAAGGCCCGAGACAAGGTAGAGAGATAGTGAAATGGCCAGTTGGTGGAATGGTCAGAAGATATACAACATTCATTACATTTGCCATGTCATATGGGTGCAGTTTGTGGGGCCCTAAAACAATGACAATACCAACATCAATGATTCCTGATCACTAGTCATCGTAACAGAAATAAAAACAATGAAAATGTTTGAAATATTGAAAATTACCAAAATATGACACAGACAGTACTTGAGCATGTGCTGTTGTAAAAATGGCAATGATAGACTTACTTGATGTAAGGTTGCCACAAATCTTCAATTTGTAAAAAATCCCTAATATTTGTGAAGTACAATAAAGTGAAGTGCAATAAAGTAAGGTATTCCTGTACTCCGTGAAAGATTTACTATTTTGATAAGATATATTTAAGTTATTTGCCAGAGTACCTTTGGGAAATGACAATTTTAGGCAGATTTACAACTTATTAGTAAAGGCTGCCTTCTTTCAGATGGTGCTTAAAAAGACAGGAACTATGGTTGTACCATGACCCTTAATTTTGCTGATAATGTAGACATCAGAGAAAGCTCAGTACTCCTAATCCTAGTACGTGCCATGTTTGACTATCTGGCTGAAGCAAAATCCACTAACTAGAGGAATCACCTCCCTTTAAAGTCTAGCTCTACAAAGTGTTACATTACAAGACTTCAAATTACCGATATGGATGCCAGAAGAGGGAATTAGGCCAGGAAGTCAGAGTTAATTTAAGAATGTCTGTCTCCATGTTGAGAATGTTGCATAATCATACACCTCAGCAGCTGCTTTGGTTTGCCTTGGAGAACTTTGGCCTTGACTCTAATGAAAAAGATGCTTTCAGCATCCATGAGGGCCTTTTTTTTCCCCCTTCAGAGTGATCCCTATGCCTGTTATAGTTGAGGAAATTCTGGGTAAGTAGGTAGACTCAGAGAGGTGAGACAGGACTCCAGCATTTCCCACACAGCCATCAGATGAAGTGATTTCATTTAAATTGTGGTAAACCAGTTCTGGTATTTCTGAGCCACCTTGCAGAATCCAGAGAATATGACAGATCAAAATATAGCGTGTTTATTTCATGTGTTGTTTATAAGCACGATTGTAGAGACATATAAAGAAGAACTGGCATGAATACAAAGGAGCCTGAGCCTTACCATGTACTGCTTCTATGCATGGCTGGGTGATGTTTCCCAGCTTTGTGTGTAACGGGGAAGCAGAGTCTCCATGGCCCCCATTCTCAGGGGTGATTAATCCCTGGGTAAATTAATTCATTTAGACTCTGCCTGGATTGGCATGGAAGTCAGGGTTTGGCTAGTAAAACAGAAACGACTCTGTTTCTGAGGTATTTAACTAGAGATTAGTACAGGTAATGAAACAGCTAAGAAGTCATACTAAGATTGGGATAAAAGAGATTATAAACTCTCAAGAAGGTGCCACATATCCTACAGCAAGGGAAACAACAGTATTATCTGGCAAAAGCAGGGGTGGATGATATCATGTGAGTATATAATGGGGGTATTCTTCAGAGATGGAGGAGATGCAGCCAACACCAGGACACATCACAGGAAACAGAGAGAAGGGGAAATATATCTTGACTTCTCCCTTCGTCAAGTCCTTTAATTTTACACCACTGCTTTCCACTCTATAGTAAAACCTACCTAGAAGCTAGAATGGCAGAGGGGCTTGGAGGTATAGCTTTCTATGTTACAGAGCTGAGCAGAAGAGGCGGATAGAGGGTACAGCATACTGGCACATTGCATAAAATAAGCGAGCAATTTTTTTTGGTGAAAACTGAAAGGAAGTCACTGTGGTTAAAAAAAAAAAAAAAAAAAAAAGGTCTCCAAAGATATCTCTGTCTTAATCTCCAAAACTTGTGAATATATCACCTTACATGGCAAAAGAAACTGCGGATATGATTAAGTGAAAGGATTTGAGAATGGGAGATTTTCCTGAATCATCTGAGTGGGGGTTTAGTTTAACCACAAGTGTCCTTTTAAGAGGAAGTTAGAAGGTTAGAATCAAATAGGAGATTTGACAATGGAAGCTGAGGTTGGAGAGATGAGTTTAAGAGACAGAGGAAAAGGCCCTAAGCCTAAGAATGTAAGCAGCCTCTAGGATCTGGAAAATAGCCTCCAGAAGGAATGTAGCTCTGCTGACATGATTTTAGCCCGTAAGTCCCATTTAGGACTTCCGAACTCCAGAACTGTAAGATAATACATTTCTGTTGTTTTAACCACATAGTTTTTGGTAATTTTTTACAATGGCAATAGGAAACTAGTATATTCAGTAACACCATGAAAACTGTTTTAAAAATCCAAGAAATCAAAAGCAAAGAAAAAGTATGTTTGAAGTCTAAGGGAAAGAGATCTATAAACCAAGCAAGTGTTTGTTCATTCTCTCCACTGTAGATATGCTCTTTTCAAGATCATCAATTATTTACTCTAGGCCCCAGTGTATATTCTTGAGTCTGAACACACCTGCATTCCCTTATTTTTCATCCTCCGGTGGGTATGAATGAGGATGAAGAGGACACACACACAGCCCCGGTTATTTTATAAATGAATATTGAAGTCAAGTATTAATTGACTTGTTTTTTTTTATTTTACCCTATAATTGAAGTGTCATTTATCCTTTTCCCCCGTCAATATAACATAAAATAATTGCCTAATTAGCAAGAAATTATTTTGGGAACAACTGATTTGAGTATCTATTAAGTTTGTACCTAACACTTTGCTCTGTCATCTGGAATTAAAAAAAATAAAATAAATGTCAAGAAAAAGATGTGAGAAGGACTTGCCTTCACAAGGTCAGCATTTCTGAAACAGGTTAAAGCAGGGAAAAAAATAACACGTCTCTTTGTCACGATTGGCGTGATAAATGGAAAGGGACAGGGGTGCAATGTGGACAACGCAGGATGCAAGATGAACCAGAGGAGCTTGACTGCTTTTCACTCCAAAGTACTACGGCTTTGCAACTGCGTCTGCGTGGTAGTGATGTGAAGCAGCTGCTCTCTCAAGTTTGGTCAGTGTCAAGGTCTCAGTTCATGTTCTCCAGTTTGGTGACTGTGATCACAACTGACAGTACCTGGCACTTTTGCTGTCAGCCTAAACATCATGATTAGATATGGAAAGTAGAAATGCTGTGTGCTTATTACCTGCTGACTTGGGGAAGAGGGCAGTGCCTAGGTCTGTCTATTGCAAAAAAAAAAAAATAAATTGAAATTGAGTTCTTTGGCTTGTTTATCGGTGTTGAAGAGAGCAGCAGTTCCTATAAAACTTTTATTCTAAGGACAAAAGGTATCTCTGGCACTTTCTCTCTATCCCTGTATATTTCTATCCCATCCAAAACCAGACCTCCCCATAAGAAATACTCTCCTTTGCCTTGGGTTTCTGAGGGCTGATTCAGCCTTCTTCCTACATGAAGGCTTTAAGGTGTTGGTTTCCAACCTCACATCATTGTTAATCCTCCCAACTTCAGTGTGAATGAGATTTAGTTTGCTTTTCTGGAGGTGTGATAAGGGTATCATGTTTGAAGATGGCTTAGTTGGGAATACGAATGTTATATGTAAGGACAGGGCTCCCAGTCTTTAAATCTTGGGTCCACAGTCAGCAACTTACTTCAGCACCAGGTTCCCCATCTATATATAATAATACAGTTGAAAATGTTTGCATTTAACCCATAGGACTTTTCTGTAGAATGAATGCTTAATTGGTTGAAAAGTGCTTCAAAGTGTGCTGGCACATAGTAAATGATCTTGGCTGTATTCAATATTCTTATTCTTATAGGAAAAAACCAATCAGAATGAAAGACAATTTGGAGGCCGGGCATGTGTTGATTTTATAAATTGATGAAAAGTGAGTGTTTTATGTTATTTTGCATAATCTCTGTTCATTATCTTTAACTCTGATCAGCCATGGCTTGAAGTTCAGGGCTGCCTGTTTGCTTAACTTGACTATAACTCATGGCAAAAGCCCTGATGGTGGGGGTTAGTAGTGCTGTTTTTGTACCTTACTATTAATTTGCTCTATTTCTTAGAATATTAATCTGCTACTATAACCAACATATTAATCAATACTTATTATTATGATCTTTGTTTGCAGAAGACAGCTAGTATCAATCCACATGTAAGAAAATTAAGAACAAATGTGACAGCATACATAAGGTAACATAGCGTGAAACATTTTCCAATATGTGTGTGTGCATTCAAGAACATTAGTCCCTCTATTTATTCAATAGTCAAAGCACATAGGGAATGTTTCATAGCCTTTCTTGACTTAGAGGTATATAGTCACATGAAAATAGTAAAGACTGTGAGATCCCCTAAAAAATATTAAACTTCTTTAATGCAGTGTTTTCCTTGGTAGTAGACAGAATTTGCAATAGATGTATGAGACTAGAAATCTAGTAACTTCTTACTATCTGGGTATATGACTTTGGCAAATTACTTCCCTTTGGAACCTCAGGTTTCTTATTTATTAGAAAAATTCTAGCATTTTTTTTTCGACTTCAGAAATCTAGTAAGTATAGACAATTTAAATCTAGACGTGATTTTTTATTTAATTTTCAAGCAAATAGCTAAGGGTTTCATCTTATAACAGACACAAGAGGCCAAATTCTGTTAAATAATTGATTCTTTTTCCCTCAAGTTGTACAATGGTTTTATTGAATTGCAAACATTGACTGCTTATTTTGGATCACTTAAATGATCAATGCCAGTGATTCCTTCATCTCTTCCATAACTGCTCCAGGAAAATGTCCCTTAATATCAGTGTTACATTTTAGAAAAATACCAGTTCAATTATAATGAGAAAGAGCTCTGTTTTGAATATGGTTTGCTCTAAAAAAAAATTGTTTGGTTTTGACCCTTTTTTTGTTCTTTCTTCCCATTCCTCAGCTATGTCTATAGACCTACAACATTATACAAATTCCCTCTTTGGTCCATAATCTCATTTACTCTGGGACCTTTAAAACTTTGTTCTCTTTGCTTAGCCCCAGCTGGCTTTCCTGATTTCCCTCCTGGATACCCATCCTTCCAGTTCCAGATTAGATCTTACTCCCTTACAAATTCATCATGGTTGTCCTTCCCTTCATGTCCTGCTTCTCCCCAATTGGCCTTATTTCTCCATTTCTGACGGGATCTGTTATCCAACACACTTATCTCTGCTCTATTTTACTGTCAGAGCAATTTCCCAAAAAGCTTTGACATTTATTTATATTTAAAAATAAAGAAACTAGTGGGTAATTGAAAATGGTTAGCAATTATGGTCTTGATATTATAAATTCTATGCTGGAGACCTAGGTCTATGGATGGAGAATTGAAATAAGAGCTTTTCAGAGGAGGTTCCAGTATTGTAAACAGAGCATATTTTCAAAATAGAGTTGCAAAGTTTTCAAAGGAAACTATGCGTTGTTAGATCCTACCTTTTTAGGTTACCTGATTCTAGTTTTTCATTGTCTTTAAGCTAGTTTACATTTCTGTGAATTGCAGCTGATAACAATACAAAAGAAGTCTTATCTATGAACATGTAAATTCTGTCAACAGTCTTCCCTTTGCAATGTAGTAGAAATCATTTATATATGCATTTTAGTATTCTAGATCTAAAATGCTGTTGAACTAGTTGCAATATCTTACCAGTTGCCTCATTAACAGAGTTACATAAAGTCTTTAGCATATGTTAATTTTCCTATCTGTATGGAAATCATGATTTTACCACTTTTTAAAAATCATCTTTTAATAACAGCATACCTTGTATGGTGTAGTTTGAGGAAGAAAAATTGTCTGAATTGCCTCCTCTGTTTGAAATTGTCACATTACTGACTTCTGTAGTGCAAAGCCATCTATAATGTTGGCAAGATCTCTCTCTATCAGCAGCTCTCCCATAAGTAGAACTCCCTTCCTTTCCAGATGCCCCCACAGGCTCTTTTCTTGCATCTTCTCTTGGGTTCTCTGCTGCAGTTTGAATTTTCCTTCGATGTTTCCCCAAACCTTGGTTCCTGTGGTTGCCCTCACAGAAATTCCTTGTAGCTTCCACTCCAAATATGTACATGCTATTGACCCCCACAGGAGTCAGTTCACTCCTCTTCTTGCCCATGAATACATTTGAAATCTCATATAAATAAGATGGCTCCTTATTCTCAACTCATACAGCATGGAAGATCTATATCAATTATTTTAAAAATACCCTGCAATAGATAAATAATTATCAGCTATTTCAGGCAATACTCTGCAAAAAGAACTAGTATAGGAGAGCCGAAAGGAAAAGTAGAAATCATCTCCTTCAGAACCCTCATTGTACCGAGGAGGGCACAACTATTTATTACATTCACCTGCAGTTCCATATTTGGGGAGCCCTTGACTTATGAATGACTTGTTCTTTTGCATTGAATTCCTGCACCCTCAAAGGAGCAATCCTTTCTTTTCTTTTTTCTCTAGTTCTGATCACCTGGGGAGTGATTGACCTTAGAAGTGTCATTCTTTATGCAAATTAAAAGAAGCTTTCTCTTATTCTTATGCAGATGGGAAGCGAATAGGTCCCTGGATTCCTGTAGTTTATAACTTGCTCTCCTCACTCTGAGGAGAAACCCTTGTTTGTCCTACTTTCCAGTGAAGTGCTAACATTTTTTAGGTACTCATAATGTTTTTAGTTATTAGGAATTTCCATTTAACATTTCTAATATATTTTCCTTAGCAAAGTTTTGTGGTGATTAGGTATAGCTAAAATAATACAGAAGTGTTAGATTATAGGCATTTCATGTTTAAGTAGGGCTTTTTGGACTGAATTGAAAACTATTATAAACTAAATTTAAAATTGAAAGCCCTTACCTGGGAACCTTTCTGCTTCCCACCGTCAGCAAGCGGTTCACGGGACCCAGGCTGTTCTTTCCAAGGGGGCTTGCAGGCCGTCGCTGAGCTACCCTCAGCCCCTTGGCCTCCCTCCCATGCTCATCGGTGCCCGAAGTCCAGAGGGAGCTGAGGCGGCAGGGGCCTGGCATGCCAGCACCACCCCAAGCGTGCACACACCCAGCTGGGTGGTGACAGCACCCGGGCTCAGCCACAACATTGCTCCAGAATCGGAGTAGGCACTGGGAGCAGGGAGAGGCCGGGAGTGGGAGTAGGCATTTCCAAGCCTGCTGTGGGGGGTAGTTTCCTGGGGCCCTGAGAGCACAAGGATGCCTGGATCCGGAGCCACGACTGGACAGATGCAGCTGTGCCTGGGAGCGCAGGGCTCTCTTCCCACCAACACAGTAAGGG